>NC_136417.1:23585000-23630000 GCF_052625555.1 Lactuca saligna | reverse complement strand
CCTATATATGAGTTCGATCATATATAATGTTTTCATTGGATGGTATAAAATGAAATTAGTCAATTGTATCGACTTTATATATTTATCTATCAACAAATGTAACGGTGTAACTTTTATCAATATAATTTTCAAAAGTCCACTTATTAAACAAATTGGTATCGCCGCACGTTGCTAAATATTTAAAATACATCTTTTACAAAATATCATCTGAAAACTTCGTCATATTAAAATAATCAAAAAATAGTTGAAATACTATAAATAAATAACTAAAACAATAATAAGATAAAAGTTTTTTTGTATGTGATTTTCATTTCGAAAAATGTATATGAAAAATGAAATGATTATTAACCCTGAAGTACCGAAGGGTAAATTATGGAAAGTGATATTGAAGTGGGCAGTTGCCATTTTCAGTTGACCCATGTAGCCAACAAGTAATTTCCAATAATGCCCCAATGGACTTACAGCTCCACTTTCTCACTCATACCAAAACCGGACCCTGCATCATCGAGTTGTACAGACTGCAAAACAAAGAACCCAATTGGCATTTTGTTGGAGTGTGGTGGACCCCAGCATAAGCAAGTACAATGAGTGGAGGATAGAAGCAGAAGCAATCAGACCCAGCAGAAGCGATGTGTTGATCTGATGACACGTAGCCAAGTGGGACCAGTTAAATTCATTAAAATGTCCACCAAAGTGTTAAGGTATCATCTTCCTTTCAGTCATCTTTTCCGTCTTCCTTTCTTTTCACCATATTTCTTTAGATTTAATGCATTTTCATTTCCCCCTACCCCACTCTACTATAATTATTCTACTTTTCTTTTCTTTTCATTTTACACATGTTGCCAAAAGCAATAACCTAACGAATTAGTAACTTCTAATCTAATCTAAAAACTAAAATTATATACTAAAATTATTAATAATCTATAACTTATTGATTCACATCTTATAAATTCCTCAAACTTCATTTCTTTATTACTTTATCCATGTACACATCCTTTTGAAAATTCTTATTTGTTGCATAAGATCATCGTGATATTTTGGCATTGATGGAGAAAGATCTCGTCTTCTGTTTCGGTTTATTCACCTTTCTAAAAACTAGCGTTTGTTTTCTTATTGATTTCGGAGATAATAATGTAGGACGAGACGAATGTTATAAACTTGCCACTTAAACTTTATCATTTATGTAACTTTCATGCTATTTACAATATGCTAGTTACAATAAGAAAAAATATACGGGATAATGTGCACGTTTTGTTTCACATTCTTCTTTAAAATTTTTATGCAAAACAGAAAAAAGAAAACTAGTAAGTTTGATAGTCTTGTAGACTTTTTCTTTAAAAAATGTAACGTCCTACCCTCTTGCAACACCACCTTCTTTCCCCCATCGGTTCCAGTTTGCAACAAAACCAGTGGAAACCTAATTTAAAGATTCTTTTTTAACCACCAAGGGCATTTTAGTCATTTTGGTTGGTTTAATGTAAATGAAACTAAATTGATGCTTGGTGTTATTTTGAGTGACATGTTTGTTATCATTTCAACAATTTGGTGTTATATGAATACATTGTCTTTTATTTCTTTTTCCCAATTAACTCCCATGTTTTTTCATAATATATTTAGGCCATCTTAGAGATAACTAGAATATATAATAATGATTTTAAAGGAAATAAAGGAATATTTATTTTGAGGTGGGTTTGAGTATTAAAGGTCAAAGTTACCTTTAGGGTTATAAAAGAGAATAGAAGAGAAGAGAGATAGAATAAGAAAGAAGAGAAAGAAACAATGGGAAAAGGGAGGTTAGAGTTGAAGAGAATAGAGAACAAAATAAACAGGCAAGTCACCTTTGCCAAGAGAAGAAATGGGCTTCTCAAGAAAGCTTATGAGCTTTCTGTTCTCTGCGATGCTGAGGTTGCTCTCATCGTCTTCTCCACTCGTGGCAAGCTCTATGAGTTCTCCAGTACCTCAAGGTATAAACAAACCCTAATTATATATCTTCTTCAAATATTCCTGCAGATTTTTCAACCAACTTTTCCTCTATAATACTTTGATTTCGAATCTTACATTCGGGCTATTGGAGCGAAGAAACCCTAATTATCTTGTATGTTCTTTGAAATCAAAAGCATGTTGAAGACACTTGAGAGGTATGAGAAATGCAGTTTTGGGCCACCGGAACAAAGAAAGCCGGCGAAAGAGGATCTTCAGGTATGATCGGTTACTGGTGGTTTATTTGATATACTTAGCTTCTTACAAATAATTAAATATCCGTTGTATATGAATTTAGACGTAAAGATTATATATTAACCTTCAAATATGCAATGTCTTTATTGATTTGAAAATTTTATTTTGAAAAACTTATATGAAGGGAAGTTGACAAGATTATTTTTTAATATGAGATCGAAAGGAAATCTGAATAGGGAATATGGAAAATAAGGTTTTAAGCGAGGGCTAATTAAATATGATTATTTCGATATTTTATATACTCTTTAAAATTTAAGTAATACTTTTTTTACCTGAAAGTATACAATGATTCAATCTAAGATCGAAACACACAATATTGTAACTTGACGTTATTTATTTTAATATATGATATGGTTCTAATGCTTTATGTGTATTTTTTTTTACTAATTTGTATGATAAGATGATTTTTATTAAATGAATTATATAACCAAGACTTTCTAAATTAATAAAATTCACCCATTAATATATTAGTTTTGTATATTTTTATATATACAATTAAAACTATGTATTTACAAAAAAAATATATTAGTAGTTTTATAAAGATACTAATTTTTATTATATTTTTTCTACTGTTCTGAAAAATTAAATATTTTCAAAAGCACGTAAGAATAAGAAAAAATAGACCCTATCTTTATTATAATTTTTTATTTTTAAATAAAAATATATAATAAAAAAAATTAGACTCTATAAAGGTAACCACTTTGCTCTTCTAGATGAACCAAAAAAAACTTTTAGATACATTTATTTTGATTTTATATTATGCGTGGATAACTTTAATTAATATGCTATAAAACACTATATTTCCAAATATTTAGTTATTTTATAACTATTAAATAGACTGTAATTGTGAGCCATTTATGTATAATTCTGTATAATTATATGTTTAAACTTTTGACATGATATCTAATCGGTTCATTTGTCGCTTCTGCTTCATAGTTATTTAGCGTATATTAGAAAAACTTTTATATCTATAAAAAAAACTTTCCAAAATTACTTAAATAACTATTATGTCATATATGTACATTTAAAAAGGTAAATGTTTTTACTTAACAAAGTGTTATATTTTACCAATTTAAACAGCAAATTCGTTTTCCACAGGGACAATATAACAAATTAACTATGTTTTATCAGTTAAACATTAATATACATACAATGTTGTATTGTTATATGCTAATTTGAAATGTAGGTGCGTAATTTGGATATAATCCACATTATTACACAAATAACAGAAAGATAGTAAATTATTGAACAAATAAGCAATTTACCTTTAAGCAAATGTTTTCATAGACAGGTTTGAGTTTTATCATCTCCAATAGTAAATGTCAAATTTTTACTTGGGTTGATTTACGAAATTTCTAGGTTTATAATAATATAAATAGACGCTTTATGAATATGTTTATTATTAATTATTATGGGAATATTTTTGTGGAGATTAGGAACAAAGCAGTTACCAAGAATACATGAGGCTTAAAGAGCGCTACGACGCCCTGAAACAACTCGAAAGGCAAGAACCCTTGAAATTGCAGTTTGCACAAATCCATTGTGAACTCGTTTTTTACTTTTTACTGCGGTAACTTTCAGGAATTACTATGGCGAGGAGATAGATTCCTTAACCACCAACGAGCTCGAGTCACTTGAAAGACAACTTAATTGTTCATTGAAACAGATTAGAACAATAAGGGTACATTTGTTATTTACAGCTTATTCTTCGAAGTTCATTCTCAAATGCTACTAGATATTACTTGACTCTTGAAAGTCAACACCTTGACCTTTTACCATATCAACAAAAACGCGAATCCATATTGGATTCATGTTTCTTTATCTAAAAAATAGAATAAAAATTTTAACTTTTTTATTTTTTTTGTTCGTAATTTCCTACCATCTTGTTTGCACAGACTCAATCGCTGCTGGATAAGCTCTATGAACAACAGAAAATGGTACGAACTAGTTTTTGGATTTTAAATTTTAAAATAAATTAGATCGTGAATTTTATTATCTTAAATTCTTGGCTTAATGGTAATTGCATTTGGATACGTTTTAATTTTGTTTTCAGGAACACCAACTTTACGAGTCCAACAAGACCCTTCGACTAAGAGTATGCACATGCTTATCTTTTGGTTAAATGCAAGGACTAAAAATGTACTTTCATTGATTTTTTTTTGGGTAAATTACACGGATGGTCCCTGTGTTTAGGGTAATATGCATGATTGGTCCCTAACAATTTTTTTTAACTCGGTCGGTCCCTACTTTATATTTTTGTTGCACGCTTGGTCCTTGTCCGTTCTAAAATGACTAATTTACCCTCATCCATTTCTTTTTTATTTATTGTTTTATATATATATATATATATATATATATATATATATATATATATATATATATATATATATATATATTAATTATTTAAAAAATGAAAATAAATTAAAATGTAACCCATCCCTATCCCAATCCTTCTGGGCACGCGTGGTCACTGGAAAATTACTTCTGGGCACCATCGCCACTAACCTCTAATCATTGCACCCAAAAAATTTCTTCTCGCCACCGCCACCACCAACCTCCAGTCATTACCACTACTACAATTAAGAGCCCTAGAAATTAGAAATTGAAACTGAACCTAGTTAAGCAACAAAGACATTAAAACTAGAAATCCAAAATTAAAATCAGATGAAACCTATAAATCAGAATTAAAATTTGAAATCAAAATGTTTGAAACCCTAACACTTTCATGATGAAACCCAGTCTGAAACGATTAATGAAGCATATAACATTTGAATCCCGTCATGATGCTCTCAAACCATCGGTACTTTGTCAAGCCTTCCAGTGAAAGAGATAAACACAAGGAGAGATTTGGTGGTCGTTTCCAATCTGCTTCATGTTTTTTAAACCAAATGATTGTCGTTTCATCGAAATATCGTGACTTTGGAGTGAAAATCAGGACCGATGGCGCCTTTAGAGTGGTTTCCAGTGAAGTAGATAGGTGGTGGATGATTTTGACAGTCGATGGTGGCTTTATAGTGCAGATCGACGCTTTGCGACCGCTCGATGGAGGCTTTAGAGTGGCTTAGATAGAGTATAAAGGTGGTGAGACATGGTCGATGGCTTTGCTGAGGTTTCCGACCGGTGGTGGCGGCCTGTAAGTGGTGTCCGACGATGGTAGGTTTAGTTGTCCATTAGGGTTCTTGAGTTTAAAGAAGAGGGAAAGATGCAGGTGGTAAGGAAGAAGGAAAAGGAATGGGGATGAAGATAATAGGGTATGAAGGGATGATGACGATAATATACAATTTTTTTTTATTTTATTTAAGTTGTTTTTTTAAATTTATGTTTTATTTATACTTTATAATAATATATTAATAATGAAAAATATATAATAAGGGTAATCTTGTCATTTTATGTCTATCAGGGACCAAGCGTGCAACAAAAAAATAAAGTAAGGATGGACCGAGTTAAAAAATATTGTTAGGGACCAACTACGCAGACTACCCCAAACCACAAGGACCATTTGTGTAATTTACCCTTTTTTTTTTTATCAATATCCTACTTCCATTTACTTTTTTAACTTTTTAAATCTACCCGGTTATATAAAAATGACATATATCGAAAAATATAACACAATTTTCATCGCTACTTGGTAGATTTTTCAAGATGTACATGTTTAATAAGATTTTTTTAAAAGTAGAGTAAATTACTGAAATCGTTACTGTGGTTTAGTTAAAATTGCATATTTGGTCCCTAATTTTTATTTTGCATTCAGATCGTCCCTGTGGTTTGATTTTGTTGTATTTTTCGTTCTTGTGGTTTGGTCAAAATTGCATCTTTGGTCCCTAACTTTATGTATTAAGAGCGAAAAACGCAACAAAATCAAACCATAGAGACGAAAAATGCAACAAAATCAAACCATAGGGACGATCCGAGTACAAAAAAAAAAAAAAGTTAGGGACTAAACGTTCAATTTTAACCAAATCATAGGGACGATTTCAGTAATTTTACTCTTAAAAGTATAATGTTGTAATCGTTAGATTTTCCATAGTACAATATCTTAATATCATATAAACTGAAATTAACAATGCTTTAATATATAGAAATGAAAGTAGATTGTTATAATACACTGAGTAGTTAATGAAAGTACATTGGTATTTCTTGCATATCTTCCTTTATATTTTATCTCTAGTTTTCGAACATTTGAGCCTTAGAAACTTGTAGTGGTCACAGTTAGAAGAAGAAAGCCAAGCAGAGGCGCTCCAATGGGATGCACATGCACATGCACATGCAAATGGCATGATTTATGGGCATCATCAACACCAACTGTCTCAACCCTCACGTGACGCTTTCTATCACGCAACTGGCTGTAAAACTACTTTGCAAATTGGGTAAGAAAACTCCATTTTAAGATTAATATTTCAAAAAATAAAAAGATGGATTTTTATGCTTGATATTCATAAAATTTTAGGTACCAAACGGAACAAATGTCTGGGGTGACTTCTACGAATGTGAACCATCAAATGCAAGGTTGGCCAGCTTGAAATTAACAAGATTCGGTCTTTTGTTGCTAAATCTGATTTACTACATATGGTGTTGCATGTTGGGGAAAATTTGTTCTATCTAATCTTAAATTTGATATGTTTATGTTTTGTTGTGACTTTTATCAATCTTAACCGAATTTAGATTCAATCTATCAAGCTGTATTAAATTGTGGTGTAACCAATCCGGTTTGAAGGAACATACTTTGCTTTTTCTCATCTTAAAATATATTTCTTAAAACAGAAATTGAATGAAAATATGTTTCTTTTAAAGCTTATATAATTACTTTTAAAAAGATTTATCATCTTGCATGTTGTATATCTTTCATGCCAACAATAAATAGTTGGTTCACTTGGTTGGAGGACGGAATTAATGGAATGATGAAGTAATGTAATGAACTGGTCAATGTAATAGATTAAGGGGTTAAAGAGCAAATAGATCATAGATGAAGGGCTTAAAAAGCACATAAACCAAACAAGTAAGGGGTTTAAAGTTTAAAGTTTAAATTACTAGCCGGCGTATACATGAACGCCGATGGTGATCAGGAAGAGGGTGAGAATGCCGAAAAAGATAACAGCATGAACGATCACGGCGGCGCCGCTGGTCCGCATGCTGCCGAACTCCACCACCCTGTTGTGACCCGGCAACTGGAACAGTAATCCTGGCGATAATAGCACAAACAGCACCACCGCCACTAGAACCGGGCCCCAATCCGCCATTGCCGCCGGTGAACTTGAGCTTGACGCAGGTAAAAGAAACCTTGTGATTTTTATCAGATCTATAGGTGATGAAAGCCTGAAACTGTAGATTATGATCTGTGAATGAGAGCTTAAATTAAAGATGGTGAAATTCGGATTCACGGGGAGACATCGTTACGTGGGGTTTTGCGAATTATGCGATGCTTTCACGTGCGATGCATTTGGTGGTGTGTGACCCTCGAGCTAAGAAGTGAACAGAGGCCGACCGTGGCTCGTAAAAAGATGCTGTAGGCTGGAACCTAGAGGTCCAAGGTGAAGTGAAAAGAAAATATTAATTTTCAAATATTTTTTATGATAATAATTGTTTTGTTAAAGTATCTACAAAATTGTTTTGGCAACTGCCTACTAGAAAACGTTTTCAAAGCCAAATGTGTGTAAAATTCTTGATATTTTACGAATTTGCTATATGAATCATATAAAGAGATTATGATTTTTTTTTTTTTTTTATACAAAACAGACTCATTCATGAAAAATGTTAAAAAAGAATTTATCAATTTATAATAGCATAACTTTTATTTTCATGGACAAATCAATATACTCCTAAATTACCATCCGTCTCTAATAAGACTCGAACCCATGGTCTCTTAATTGAAAGAGTTACTAATGTTGGATTAAAACGTTTAAGTTCATAACTAAATTGATATAAATTTATAACTAAATTGGTTATAAAGTTATAATCAGAAATAGCTAGAAATGATATTAGGATGGAGAAAGATAATTTATTAGATTATTATATAATTAATAAACTAAGTGAAAATGATGGAAAAATGATTTATTAATATATTATATGATTAATATATTAGTTAGAAATATATAATTAATTTGTTAAGTTATTATGTGCTTAATAAATTGATATGATAATGGTTAAATAATTGATTTGTTAATTTATATGATTAATAAATTAATGTGAAATTAATAAGAATTAGTTAATTATTAATCAAAATTAATCTACAATTGATTCAGGATTAATTAGAATTAACTAAATGTGTAATGGGTGAACAAAAATAAACAATTCTAGAACTCTCCATGGTATGGACTTTTTTTTTGAGGGATTTCCAGGGTTTTGGGAAGTTTCTTGGTTGCATATAAAGAAATGATTTGAACTCAGATAATTTGCATTTGCATATAATTTACATAAGACAAAATTGCAAAAATGGTCCTGTGGTATGCATTTTTTAGGGATTTAGTCCAAACCTCGATTTTTGTGGATTCATGGTCCTTTTGAGCTAGTTTCATTGCGTTTTTTGTCCATATAAATAGTGAAATGACTGTAATACCCTTATGGTATTTATTTTCCGTTTTCCCTTTATTTCTTTTTAAATCTAATACTAATTTATTTATTTTAATAATTAAAAAATAATTAAAAAAATAACAAGCCCCCCCCCCCTCCTCTCTCTTTCTCTATCTCTCTCCTGAAGAATTTCATTTTCTTCGTATTCTTCATACATCCCCAAATCAACATAATAACTCTTCTTCTTCTAAAATCAGTACTTATACACTCACGAGGTTGTTTAGGTATAAATATTACAACATCAGGTAGCGGTGATTAGACAATGATTAAGATTCACAGAAGAATCAAATATATATTCCAAATTTGTAATACCTTCAACTCCTACAATTAAACCCAAAATCGATTTCAAATTAAACCAAAAATCAATTTCATCGCTTCTCAGCTAAGCTTTCTGATGTAGAGCAGGAAGAAGCTACACCACCCCACTGCCACCACCTTTTCCCCATCGTAAACAACCATCCCAACTCCGCTCAACTTCCGGAGCAACCTCCAACCACCAAGCCACCTCCTTTCCCTCATCCCTCACCGTCTCGTTCATTACCGACAGAAGTAAAACAGGGCAGCAAGGTCACCACCTCATTGCCACTGTGAGACTTTTCGACCCACCATTCCCGAGTTACTTCATCTACCTCCTGTCACCCCTCGTCGACGCAACCCACCACCATTGTTGTTGCTGTCAGAATCTTCTCCTCAGATCAATTTGCACCTTCCTCGTCCCTCTCCCTGAGTTTATGCCAGAAAAAACAAACGAACAGTACAACGGAATTGCCACTGTGCGACACCCATCACCACCACTGCGATTTTTTTTTTCCTTTTTTGAGTTGCTTCCACCATGAAGACTCCGATCAGCCATCACATCCCCCACTGTGAGAGATACATCCGACTCTTCATTTTCTGGGTTTGGAAGCATAAAAGATTTCTTGATTGGATTTATATAAAAGTTGTACAATGTATATTAAATGTGTATGAATCTGGGGATACAGGGTGAGATTTAGTTTAAATAAAAAGATATATATATATATATATATATATATATATATATATATATATATATATATATATATATATATATATATATATATATATATATATATATATATATATATATATATATATATATATATATATATATATATATGTGTGTGTGTGTGTGTGGGCCCAAATTATTTATTTATTTTATTTTCTTTTTATTTAAATTAAATAGAAAAAACAAAAAAATATATATCAAAAGGGCGTTATAGTCATTTTAATTTTACGAGGGATCAAATTTACGTACAAACATGGCCAAAAGGACCGTGAATCCAAAAAAGTCAGAGTTTGGACTAAAACCCTAAAAAAATACATACCACAGAGACCATTTTTGCAATTTTGTCTTTACATAAATTATAAATAGGACTCATTGTCTCTTCTCTCTTTCTCTCTATAACACCCGCAGATTCAGGCTATTCAATAATAAGCGTTAAAAATGATTTTTTTATCTAGGATAAATAATCTTAACCAAAGTAATAGTTATGGTCAATAATTGTAAACTACTTGATTTAATAAAGAAGAATTATGTGAATATTATATGTTTCATGATGATTATAATATAATAAAATAGGAAAAATTAGTCTAATCGTACGTAAATTGTAAAAATAAGTGCGCTAAAACAAATATAAATTTCGTATAAAATCCGAATCTGTATGAATTAGATATGATTTTTATAAGATATAAAAGTCAGTCGTGCACAACGAATGTATTACGTAAAAAACTATGAAGAGAATGATTGCTTTTAGCTAATACGACCAAAAAGAAAATCGTAATACTCCTTAAAATAAGAATTTTGAGAAAAAGAATGTAAAAAACAGAGTCCTTACGAGAGAGTTATGATTTTAGCAAAATCATATAATTTTATAAAAATATGGACAAAAATATAAATTCAAAATTAGCCGGTGAAGTCTAAACGAAAGTTGTAGATCTCGTCGATAGCTACACGTGGATATAAAGAATGTCAAAAACGGAGTTTGTATGAACGAGTTATACTTTTTAATAGCACATTTACGTATTAAAATAAAGTGTAAATCATATATATATATATACACACACACACACACACACACACACACACACATATGTATATATCATTAGAAAGGTATTAACGAGCGGTCGTTATAAGACTAGTGTTGAGTACTTTTGAAATTAATTTAGTACAAATATCATTAAATCTATTTTAAATAGTATTATAAAAGAGTATTTAGTCATTTAAGTAAATATAGAGGGTGATATTTGAAAATTCAATTACTATAAATAAGAGTCTCCGGGCTCTCATATTTCTTGCATCATTCTTTTGATTCAAGAGTCTTTCTCTTGTTATCCGTCGAACATTTCAGTCCCTCGTAATCCGGCTTCTTTTTCTGTAGTTTTAGTATTGTAAAGTGAGCGATGTAAAAATCTTTCTTAGAAAGATTCAGCAATGAAGTTTTGCCCCTGCAGAGCCCAACTCCTAGCAAAAACCCCCCTTATAAAGTAAGTTATGCTTACCATATTTTAAATATAGCTTATATTTAGAATTAATATTGTTATTATGAACTTATAATAATTATTTGGGCTATCATTATGACTTATATAAGTATCGTTATAATATCTTTTTAACTACTCGCGGTACGTGAAATCTGATTTAAAGGGCTGCATATGGTTGTTGGATTTCAGAAGTGCTATATGCCAAAATGGTTCTATCCACCGGTGTTTTATGTTTGTTCCCTGTCTGTACATAGCGGTTGGAAAATATTGTTTAAACGCTTATATAATAATAATAATAATAATAATAATAATAATAATAATAATGCTAAGACTAATAATTAGTCACGATAAATATTAGATTAAAATCTAGTGGTAATAATACTAGGTTTTGTCGAAGGAAATTATATTGTTAAGAAGCGAAGCATTGTTCAAGTTTGGAATCATCACTTTAACAAGTGAGTGCATAGTTACTTTCATCTTACACATAAATATAAAGTATTTAATATAAATTACATGCTATGTGTGTATATTATTTGTGTTTCTGATATCTATGCTGGATGAAAAAATATACATGTTTTAATTGTTTTAAATTGTATATGTATTTTATACCTATAATTATGATGGGTAAAAGATGGGTAGATTAAAGATGAGATGAATGATGAGCGATGAAATATGAGATGAATGACGAGCGATGATATATGAGTGGTAAAAGATAGTGAGAAGCAATGACCCAAGCGATGGCCTCGTCATCTAGCAGATTATAGATGACAACCACAAACTATTCTAGATAGCCTAGTGGAACACTAGCAGACTCGCAACCTGTAGGTGTTGTGAGCGATGTGTTGTGACAACCCTATATTTTTCCAAATCAATGTAACAATCAAAAGGCAAATACAATGAACTATTTGGAATCAACGGAATTAACCTAAAAAATAAAGTGTTCAAAAATCTAAATTTGGGATGCATCAAATGTTAGATATCATGCCAAGGTTTCCAAAAACATAAAGAACGTTCAAAACCGAGTTATAATGAAAAGATTATGACCACTCAAAATATTCACGACACACCCGGTAAAACATTATTAAACGTAAAAAGTTGAAATTCCAATAAAATGCATTTTAGCCTTAGGTACCTAAACAAAATTCATAGATTACGTTAAACCGTGAACATGCATAAAAAGATCGCCCAAATTGGACCTCGTATGAAGAAGTTACGAATTTTCTAAGTTTCGTAACAGCAGTAGAGAGCTAAAAACTCGAATTAAAGATCGAACGATTTTTAGCTAACGCAACCTAAACGAGAATTGAAGGTCTCCACAACAGGAGTAAGATGGTAAAAAGACAGACAAAAACAGACGTCGGATAAAGAAGTTATAAATTTTTAACGGAATTTAGCAATCCCGACCTACTAAAAACATAATATTAAAAATAAAGTCAATACTAGCTGACAGAGTCTAAATGAAAGTTGTGGAGTATAGTCTCACCTACGCGTGGATATAAAGAACGCAAAAAACGGGGCCCGTACGCGAAAGTTACAGAATTTAGAAGTTTGAAACCCGAATTACGCCCAACGTAAATTAAGAGTACGCCCAACGTACTCAAGTGCAGTGTCGAGTCCCATCGGCTAGCAGACTCTATGCTTAGCTAGACTCGAGTCGTAAGCCATGAAGCATACGAACGCCCAGCGTAACCGAAGTATGCCCAGCGTACTCCGATATTACGCCCAACGTACTCCCACTTTCAACCCTATAAATAGAGGGGATGAGGTCCGGGTTTTGGCACACTTTCTCAAACTCTCTCTCACTTTCACTCACTTGTGAGCTCCAGAGGCCATCCCGACACCCTCGGTTCCATACCTGAGCCCCGACGAAGGTTCTACGCTACCGAGATCTCCGAGAAGCTCGAAGACGCAGCTTTCCGTAGTTGAAGTTCTGCTCGATTCTAGTCTCACTCTCTTCAAAACGAACAAGTGAGTTCATACCCCTACTTTTCACGTCTTTTCATGTTTTAGGGGGGGGGGGGGGGAGAGGAATACAAGTGCAATACAAGAAAACGTATTGCTTTATATAGATTTAAATACAACTTCTATATTATCATTATTTGATATCAACATTTTACTTTGCATGAAAAGTTGGTATTTCATCGAGTTATTATCACCAAATGGAACACACTTTCGGAAAAACTATAATGGGTATAGTTTGCGAGTTATTCATATATTCTTACGTAAACATCTTGAAAAACGAAATACTTTCATCTGAAGTGAAATAAAGATTTTCTTTTCGTAAATCTATTTATACTAAGTGTTGTGAGATATTCAAACTTCAACGTACTCTCAAGTATGCATTTCAATTCATGTATTATAAACCATAATCTCTTGGAGGGAGAGCGTGATACTTGTGATTGAAAGGAATAGTTAGCTGTCAATGGAGGTATCATGTTAGGTTACATTTGTCAGACCGGATATGACATAATAGGTTGTACTGTGTTTGTTGTGCATTGATGACAGTACAACCTGTTATGTCATGCCATGTTACGTCAGGATTGCTCTGATATCTAATATGTGGTTTTCTAAACTTTTAACTCTTGTTGGACACAGGAAAAGGAGCTTTTGAGGAAGAAAAAAGAGGAGATAGAGGAAGTTGAACGAGTTAATCGCAGCAAGGTTGTCATATCGTTCGACTTAGTTGGGCGTAAGGTAACTTCTTTACCTTTGTTATTGCTTTTTTGCATTGCTATTTTTTCGTTGTTAAACTTTTGGAATTAACATGCTATTGTGGTCTGAGTTTCATACATGCCAAACGCAGTACCGCTTCTTGTTCAATATTGTTAAAGTTTTGGAATTTTATTGTAGGTTCTTCTGAATGAAGATGAAGCGTCTGAACAGTTTCAGAAGAGTATCATGCTACAACCTGTTAATGAATGAGAAGTGAACCGCATCAAGCCCAATCCGACCCTTGAAATACAACCGGTTTTTATTGACTCAGGCCACAGAAAGAAAAAGCCCGAGGTGAAGACCAAGAACAGTCATTTGAAAAAAAGGTGTATCTACTGGTTTGTGCTTGGAAATTAGTAGGAGAGTGCAACATGATAGTAGTGAGAACTAACACATCATCACCATTTGGTGGATATTAGCAACTTTTAAGAGGGGGGTAAAAATCTGATGTTTATAAACACTTATGCACTTTTAAGAAGAGAAGATTTTTGACAAACTAAGATAGGGGTTGTTTGTGTTACATATAATATTCATCATGTCTTTTAATCTAATTGGCGATTTTTTTTAATGAAAAGCTAAATCTCTTTACTACCAATTCAACAAAAAAAAAGTTATTAAATAACTATGTAGTGCTGAATTATCTCATTTTGGAACGCTAGTTTTTTTTTTTTTTTTTTTTTTTTTTTTTTTTTTTTTTTAGAACTTTGCACATCTCTGTCTTTAGCATAGCCTAAACCCTACTTGTTACTCAAATGTTTGATGACGGTAAAGTTACTAAAAAATACTAAACTATTGTTGTTAAGTATATTTTGCAAATGTATATCAACAAAATACATCAGCTCTACACAAGCGATACTTGATATATTTTGCAATAGTTAACCATTCTTAGTGTTTATTGCTTTTATGGCTGGTGGAAGTGCTATCACATTTGTTACGGTTCATGTAGGTGCTACCTCAATTTTGCCACACTCCTTGCAATATTTGTTATTTTCATGGCATGAGCTGCCAAACTTGTTATGATATTTTTTAAAATTAATTAACTTAAAAAACTAAACATTTCAAATATACTATTTTTTTTAAAAAAAACTAAAGTTCCATTTACTTCAAAAAAAGCACACATTTAAACTTGAAAAACAAACATTTGAAATTAAAATAATACACACTTAAATTTAGAAAACATAACGCAAGACAAAAAAAAATCTTAAATTAAAAGACAACTAGTTTAAATTTGAGCAAAATTTGAGGAGTGCTTCACAATTTGTCAAAACTCCACAAGCTGAAAATATTTATCAGCTTTAATTAACATGATAAGCTTAAGAGCATTCAATAACAAAGTATTTTTAATTTTACCATTTTCGGCTTTATGCATCATCCTATGAAACGTATTGTTAAAATGAGTTGCAAATGTATTTGCATGTCTCCATTTAGAGAAGAGTTGATCTTTACTTCGAGGAACGGGCGTTTGAGTGTGGTATGTTTCCACGACTCTACTCCAAAAATTACGCGCATTGTTGTTAATGCGGATTGGATCTTCTGTTACATCAATCCATGCACGAGCGAGTAACATCTTTTCTTCAGAAGACAAAAACGTACATTGTTGCGTAATACTGTTAGCTACAGTTAGACCGGCAGGTCTACAGTGATAAATGTCATAGCACTACAACACCTGAAGAGCGTTGTTACAGGCAGTCTGTGTCAATAGCATGGTTATAAGACTCACACGGAAGTATAAAAATAAGCTTGATTTACGAGACTCGTGAATGCATTCAGTATTTACAGTATTTTGGGTATAAATTCACCTTTATCATTTAGGTACGAAAGATACTAACGCCCTCTAATTTTTGGGACTTTTTCAAACTATATGTGGAAAATATTGTATTTTCTGGAAATCACATTTATCTGTTTTCTTCTAAAAAGACATACTTTTTCAATACAAAAACACTTATGAACTCACCAACTTTATTATTGACACTTTTTCGAAACTACTTGTATTTTTCTGGGAATCAGTAATACATGTAACCATCAGCTTTTGAAGAAGGAACGCTAAGGCGTCTATTATTAAAACATTTTAAATCATCATATTGTAATATTCTTTTGGAAACATGTATTACGCAACAATGTACGTTTTTGTTATATATATGATGGTTGTGTTACTTTCTTTACAATATTCAATTGTTATGGTACTACGTGAAGTCACCTACCCCCGAATGTTTCCGCCATTCTGGTTTGGGGGTGTGACATGTGTTCACCCGATGTACTCTAAAAAACCCATTGACATGTATTGCGGGTGAGCTCCCTAAAATAATATTATCAATAAATGAGATAAACCCTCACAACGATGAACTTGGCACTTGTTAGATGAACCTTGACAACTATGGACTTAGTACTTGTTATATAAACCCTGACAACGATGGACTTCGTGCCTATTCTTTAGGACAATCCTTAGGAATAAATAATGAGGAGTAGATGATTCTTAGGGAAGATACTTAAGAATAAAGAAGATAATGGGGATGAGAAATTGAGTTTATTGTTTGTTGATTAAACATAATAACTTTATTATTATGGGTTGAAAACCCTATGTACTTACCTGGTTTCCCAACCTTACTCACTCAGTTTATTTGTATCACATGTGTTGATACGAAGCTATATTACACTGAGAGATTAAAGGAGATGTAAATCACTAGTGTAAAAGAATGTAAGGTATGTTTATACTTATGTTTTTGTATTGACGATGACACCCCAATGTTTTAATATAAACAAATACATTTCTTCGGAAATGCATTGATAAAACCACTAGTGTAATATAAACAAATACACTGAGAGATTAAAGGAGATGTAAATCACTAGTGTAAAAGAATGTAAGGTATGTTTATACTTATGTTTTTGTATTGACGATGACACCCCAATGTTTTAATATAAACAAATACATTTCTTCGGAAATGCATTGATAAAACCTTTATCATGTTTTCCGAGAACAAAATTCCGCAACATTGTTCTTTAAAAAGGATACACTGAATTTTAAAATAAGCATAAATAGTTTTTTTTAAATGATCGTAAATTTAGGGATGTCATACTCTCTCTCTCTCTCTCTCTCTCTCTCTCTCTCTCTCTCCTCTTTAAATGTTAATTGATTTTCTACATAAATGTTAATTGATTTTCCGCATGTACATGTATTTTGTCTAACATTGATTGTACATGAGATGAAATTGAACAAACAATTTTTTTTTTTGAAATTTTGTCTGCCACGACGTGACACCAGTCTAAAACCGATATTCATGATTTTTCTGCCTAATCTGATTGGTAGGGTTATTTTTAGTGATTATTTGGTTTTGATTTTGTTGATATCCAAATTTTGAATGCTTTATATGATTAAATATAAAACCCTAAATATCAGGAGATAATTATGGGATAGATAAATTTTAATTATAAGATTAATTAAATTGAATTATCCGTATGAATTTAATAATACATTTAATTACATGATTATTTAAAGAATAATTATAAAACCCATGTTACGTTTAAAATGATTAATTAATTATATGATTAATTTAGAAAATTAATATTTAATCCTTGTGTTTTAAAAAGTTTATAGTACACCCTATACATATATAAAATGTTTAATTATTATATGTATAACAAAAAGTTAGTCGAATCAATAAAAGATAACCAAAACTCGGGGGTCGACATTGGTGCCTTCGAACCATAGTGCAATGAGGCAAAACTCACATGAATCGAAGAACTCTGAAACACTGTGATATGATTACTTTTCTGTACTGCTTGCACCCATGAATCCACTAACACCAGAACCAGATAGAATCTTAATTAATAGCCCAAAATCTTCAAGTTTGACCCAAAGTCAAACTTGGTAAAAAAGTCAACGGTCAATGAAAGTCTACAAATGTCAAAGTCGATGGCTACTGAGTACACCTAGCGTACGCGGACTGTTCTCACTCCTCCATTAAGCACTTTATCCCTTAAGGCCTTTTATCCAGATCTCAAATCTAAGCTCAAAACATCGACTTAAGTCATAAAGTTTCCACCTTATGACTTTCCATGGCTAGAAAAGGTCCAAGAAGCTAAAATCCTAACTTATTAATCCATTAAGACATTGTAACTCTCGCATGGAAGGGATAGAAGGACCAAGTTTATATTTTTATGATTCCTAATAGCTCCATAATGGATAAAGTTTCCAACTATTTCCATTAGGATGGTCCAAACAACCAAGATCTAGTCTTTAAGTCTTAAAGGGACCAAAAATGTATCTTTTTCAACTTAATCCATTAAGTCCGAGTCTCAAACATTCATATCTGAATCAATATGAGTTTAGATGGATAAAGTTTCCAACTTTATCCATAACAAGGTCACAAACTTTCAAGATCTAAACTTTATGCACTAAAGTGACGGAAAGCTCATTACACCCAAAACAAGCTAGATCTCATAAATGTATCATCAAGATTCAAGCTTTATACCTCTAGAAGAAAGATCAAGGTGAACAAGGTTTGGATATACAAGCTTCACTGCATCTAACACTTCTCCAATAAGCTCATTCTCTTCCAAGATGCACCAAGAACACTCCAAAGCACTCAAATACTCAAGGATCTCACAAATGAGGCTAGGGTTTCGAAATTAGGGTTAGAGAGGATAGAGGCTGAAGGTAAAGGGTTTAGAATGAGTTAAGGTCTTTAAATAGAATCCAAGACCCAAATATTAGGGTTTGAATCAAGCTTAGGTATTACCAGCATACCAAGTTGAACCTACACGATCAAACATGCCTATAACAACCATCATACACCTTGTACGCCCAATGTACTCGCATTAACCCAAAACCTTCCTAACTTCCAATGACCATAACTTCTTCGTTCCATCTCCATTTTTGATTATCTTTATATTCATAGAAAGGTGTTGATGAGCCCTAAAATATTATCTAGGTATCTTGGACTAAAAACTTCTTGAACAAAAGGCTATCTCTAACATTAGCCATAAAGGCTATCTCTATCATTAGCCCTGAAGGCTATCATGCCTGTGAGAGAGTGCACGTCGCACCATCACGCCTTGCCCTTGCCCTTGGGATCTGAAGTACCTGAAACCATAAACAAAACTGCAAGCACGATGCTTAGTGAGTTCCCTAGAGCATACCCCACACACAATCCATATAACATGTTAGCTATAAAAGCTACCTCTACCATATAACACATATCAATTAGCTAATAAAGCTACCTCTACCACATAATGCATATCAATTAGCTATACAAGCTATCTATACCACATAATGCATATCAATTAGCTATAAAGCTATCTCTACCATTAGCTACAAAAGGCTATCTCTACCCTTAGCCATAAAGGCCATCTCTATCATTAGGCCTGAAGGCTATCTCTACTGTTATCCCTGAAGACTATCTCTACCACTAGCTGTAAAAGTTATCTCTACAACATAAATGCATAACAATGTCACACACCTCTATACAACAAGTATACCAACTATCATAAAATAGGCCGACCTTGGTGCCTTAGACCCATTGGTATGGTGAGAAGACTCACCTCGAATGCAGAAGCTTCCTGAAGAAATTTGTATCTGCTTCCCTGTCTACTTCCTGAACCATCAATACCGATTAATGTACCCAATTAGCAACTGGGTCCCATACCATAATCCTTAATCCATGCATGGGGGTAAAATGACCATTTTACCCCTAGCCCAATATGATCCAAAACTAAGGCCTTAAACCCAAAACAAAACCCAACACTAAGTAGGCTTTCATTGCCCACTAGTGGTCCACTAATGACCCAATTTTCTCAATTGGTCCCAATCACTCTAATGGGCCTTACCCTAAGCCCAAACGTATTCGTGGCCTAAAACATTCGACTCCTAATGGCCCAATGAAGCCCAAAGACCCAAAGTCCACTGCTTGGCCCAACCGGAGGCCCAAAACACTATAGGCCCAAAACTGATGAGTACGCGGGGCGTACTCCTATGTACACTAAGTGTACTAACTGAAGGTGGTGTACGCTGTGCGTACCTGCATATACGCCAATTGTACTCCTTTGTTAAGCTACTTTTCCATCAAGTGCTTAATACTCGGGATTTCAACATCAAACTTCAGATCTAAGTCCATTAAGACGTCTTAAGGCATAAAGTTGGAAACTTTATGCCTTTACATGCTCCATATGCACCCAACAACCCATTAAGACCTTTCCAAGGGTCTTGATCCATGCATGAGGTTAGAATACTCATCAAGATTGCATTTTTATGAAGTAGTTGGACCAAAGGACCTCAGATCTACTCTTCCTAAGCTCTGGAGTTGCTCAACTCCCAAGAGATAGTCCAAAAGCTCATAAGAAACACCAAAAAAGTCCTAATCTAGATCTCAAGCTATAAGATAGTAAGGTAGAAACTTTATACCTTTTGAGACTTGCAAATGAGCCGGAGAACCTGGATCCAAAAGCTCTCCCCTGATCAATGAGACTCCAAGATGATCACTCCTCTTCAAGAACACCAAGATGCACTCTAAGATGGCCTTACAAGCTCACACTCTCATAATTAGGGTTAGCATTTCAAAGAGGGGTTTAAGGACGAGAAGGAGGCTGACCCTAGAGGGTGTAATGTTCTTTATATAGTGTCACACCCTAAAAATTAGGGTTTAGTGACTCTGGGTGTACTCCTCGTACACTGGGCATACGTCTCCAATCACCCGCGACCATTTACCCCAGCTTACGCTGGGCGTACTGTTGTGCTGGCCACCTTGCATGCATGGGATCTTCTCGTTACTAATTTCCATTAAGGGCTAAAATTGACAATAACTTCAAAGTGTCATAACTCCTTCATTCTAAGTCCGTTTCCGACGAACTTTATATCCACGAAAAGGTGGCGGGAAGCCTTATGCTCCCATCGACGCCTCGAAGTCTAAAACCTTTTGGATAAAACCCAAGACCCATAAAAACCGAATTGCCCCTACTATATGGTTTCCGAGACCCCGACCGAGTACTTTCAAAACAGGGTGTTACATATGAATGATAGCAAAAACTATCAAAAGGCAATTTTTGGGTCGAACACACCCCGTGTTAAAATAGGCTAAACTGACATGGATCATGTTTAGCAGTCAACACGGCCCGTGTTGATTTGCACTAAACTGACACAGCCCGTGTTCAACATGGTCAACAAATTCTTCTTGGTCAAACACGCCCCGTGCCTACTTTTCAATGTAAATCCAACACGACCAGTGTACTCCTCTGACTTTGAATCCAAACTTGATTTTTCCAACATTTTCGTTCCTCGCCCAATCATCTCGACATCTTCACAAATGTTTCCTGACACTTCCCAAAGTGCATTCTAACATCCGGTTTACCTGAAAAGAACATGAAAGCGTGTAAATAAGGTTGTTCTAGAGACTAGCATGAATTCAATGAAATGCACGAAAAATAAATAACAACTATACTAAATAGATGCATAAATGAGACTAAAATGTGTGCAAAAGGTGCACAAAATGCACCTAATAGGGGGGAACCTTTGAAGTCATTGAGACTAGTTTGACGATATTGGTTTAATGCAAATCAATATTAGTTACTAATTTATCAAATATACAAAACAATATGAGTCATTTCGGACATTTCAAACAAAACATTTTAGACATTTTGGACAATAACATTCCTGATTACTTCTTTGTATTTCAAACTTGTTATTCTCATTCCGAAAAAATTAACAACATTACCTATAATATCATAGTTTATTTGGTGTATTACCATGGGTTTTTAGGCTACTAACATGTAAACAATTACTAAAAGTAAAAAAAAAAAAGTACATGCAATACACATTTCAAATTTAATTACAACGTTATATATATATATATATATATATATATATATATATATATATATATATATATATATATATATATATATATATAAACATGAAAAAATAACATAATTTATTGAATATATGGTAGAAAACACACAAAATCTTCAAAATAAGTTTCAAGAATTTCAGTTTTTCTGATTTGAGTTCCGGTATCAGTTGTGGGCCCGATATATATAGAATCGGACTTTGTATTAGGAGTGTTCAAAATTATCCGAAACCAAAAAACCGAACCTAACAACCGACAAACATTACCGATTTTTAGGTTAATTGAACCGTATTTTTTGATTTTTCTTTTCGGTTTGGTTAACCGAACCGCTAAAATATTCGATTTCTTGGTTCAGTTACGATTTATGTTTTCTACATCGTATGATTAACTGAAATCCCGAATTTTTTATTTGCTATTTTTTCAGGGAATGAAGTTAATTTAAAATTAATAATAATTATAAAATACATTTTTTATTTAATAATTATTATCAATTAACATTGACCTGTTTAATATATAATTGTCATTTTTAATTATATTTCATCATCATTAAACATATATTAAGTATCTCTTATGTTTTTATAAAGAATAAGATGTACATTTATATATTGTTAACTTATGTATTACTGCAATCAAATATTTTGGTTTACAATACAAACGATTATATTATCTAGCATCATATTACGTTTTCATTATTAAAACAATTGTCCAAATGGAAATCTCGATTAAAAATATATAATTACCATATATATAATTCAAATTTAAGAAATGGCAAATATTTGATATCACGAAAGATTATTTATTTTTTGGAAATTCGTTATGAAGTTTTTTAGGTATGGAACGCATTTATTTATTAATACGGGTTAATTGGTTAACTAATATCTGAACCTAAAAAATAGGTTAACCAAAATGGGTTAACTGGTAATTTCGGTTTAGGTTTAGGTTCAATAAATTTGCAAACCGATCACTTTGATTAATCTTCCCAAATACAGTTTTGATTCGTTAAGCATCAATAAACACCCATCATTTATATTGGGTTTGACCCTTTTTCTACTGCTCCAAAATATCCATTATGAAGTACATTGTTATTTTACAAAAAATATACAAATTGGTTATTTCCTTAAAATGTTATAAAAGTTTCCTCAATTTCCCAAATAAAAATATAAAAATATAACATAATGAAAATGAGTTAATGACTATTTTAACGTGATTTTATAGAATTATTTGTATGTTTTCTAGAGATAAAAAAGCGCCTCATTTCCTCCTCTGAAATTGGAACAAGGATCTGCACATAATTCATGGAGAATTCATGAATACCTTCCAATCAATTGTCCTAAATCTTGTTTATGTGTGAGCGATAACCGGTATCAGGTTAATTAATTGTGTAGGTGTTCTTTCTTTTGATGTTATTAACGGAGTACGATATTGTTGTAGTAATCTCATCGTGTCATGTTCCCCAAATTGATTGATTCATGCGATTTCATGTAGGTTAAGGTAAGGAATCCTGATTGACACCTACCGGTGGTGAAGATGACGACTAGTCATGCAGGTTCTTCTTCACGAAGAAGCATGGCGTTAACAACTTCGTCGTCTCAAAGGAGGAATGGTTCTGAAAGGGGAACCCCTGATCGCAGATCCCTTGTTGCTTCTCGTTCCATGTATGTGTTTTTGATTCCGTTGTATCTCGACTCATTTAGATTCTCCAGTTCTTCATCTACATGCATACGAACAAATGAACAACTGAGCATCATAGAACGCCTTTTAATCAACTTAACTTATACTTCAAATTTCAATTCTAATACGCCACAAAAATTTTGAGATACGGTTCGAAAAATCTGTATAGGGGACTAACGGGAGAGCGTACAGTGAAACGTTTGCGTCTCTCAAGGGCCTTGACAGTACCTGAAACCACAAGCATCTATGAAGCATGTCGTAGAATGGCTTCTAGAAGAGTTGATGCACTTTTGGTTACTGATTCAAGATCTTTACTTTGTGGAATATTAACAGATAAGGTTAATTTTGTCTTGAATCTTCTTCATTCATCTGGATTCCTATCTTTCACTAATCAGCCATTATAATAACAACCGAAGGACATTGCAACAAGAGTAATTGCTCGTGAGATTGATTTTGAGAACACGCCTGTGTCAAAAGTGATGACGAAAAACCCCCTTTTTGTACTTTCCGATACTCTTGCTGTTGAAGCCTTACAAAAGATGGTTCAAGGTGAGTATTAAACTATTAATCATGTGAAATGCGATGTTTTTTTTTTTTTTTTATTACTAATTGAAATTTCTAAAACTACAGGAAAATTCAGACACTTGCCAGTTGTAGAACATGGACAGGTTATTGCTTTGCTTGACATTGAAAAATGTTTATATGATGCAATTGCACGTATGGAACGTGCAGCTGAAAAGGGAAAAGCCATAGCAGCTGCTGTTGAAGGTGTCGAGAAGCATTGGGGATCTTCTGTTTCTGGTTAGTAGTCAAAGTCCATTTTTATTTTTCACTTAAGCACTTCAAGATTCATAAATTTTTAAAAAACTACAAGTAAAGCGACTTAAATTCAAACAGGTTCCAACACGTTTGTTGAATCACTACGTGAACGGATGTTCAGACCATCTTTATCTACTATAATCTCCGCGAATCCAAAGTAGGTAATACCTTTACTTAATTTCTTTCTTTTTTTTTTTTTTTTAATAAATTTCTTCATACTGGATTTTTCTTCAATTGGAAATATATCGATGATTTCCACAAAATAATACCAGGGTTGTCACAGTTTCACCATCTGACACAGTGGTAACAGCAACAAAAAAAATGCTCGAGTGTCGCATGAGCTCTGCTGTTGCAACTATAGATAAAAAACCAGTTGGGATTTTAACGTGAGTGTCTCAATTATATAAAATTTTTTGAACAAATAACAAACAATACCATAACATCCTATTTTGTACTTACACTAGATCAAAAGACATCTTAATGAGAGTGATAGCACAAGATCTTCGCCCCGAACTCATCTCTGTTGAGAAGGTAAATTACCTAATTGCCCCTGTGTCCTTGTATCATCTACATTTTTCTTCACAATACTTATAATTTTCTGCGAATGTTTTTTTATTTTTTATTATCAAATAGGTAATGACTCCAAATCCAGAATGTGCTACACTTGATACACCTATTGTCAATGCTCTACATAACATGCATGATGGGAAATATTTACATCTTCCTGTAGTCGATAAAGGTAATAATTAAAATAAATAGTTGTTAATGTTACACAATTCATACGTATAATATCTAAAACTAGCAGATGGTTTGGTGTAGAGGGAGTTGTGGTTGCTATTGTGGATGTACTTCATATAACTCATGCTGCGGTAGCCACAGTAAGTAAATAAATTACATATATACCCTCAATGAAATTGTGGATGAGTTTTATTTAATTCTTTTAGTTTTTTGAATATATAGTATATTGCGATTGTCATATCTACAGGTGGGGAATACAGCGGGGATAGACAATGAAACTGCAAGTTCAATGATGCAAAAGTTTTGGGACTCTGCCATGGCAATATGTCCGGGAGACGATGATGATGATCTAAGGAGGTTATTGGATTTGATTATTTTATTTTATTTTTATTTTTATTTCAATTACATTATTGTGACTCTAATTTAATGTTGGTTTATAATCTAAAATTCTAAATACAACCGATGATATGATACAGTGAGAGCTCTGTGAGATTGGTTTCGGAAGCAGGAACAATGAAAACTCTTCCGTATCCTTCATCTACAATACCCAATACGTTTGGTTTCAAGATCCAAGATAAAAGGGGTCGGATGCATAGATTTATATGCGGTATGCTTAATTTTTTTTTTTTTTTTTTTCTTTTTAAAAGATATATTTAAGGTAACCGGTTTTTATTTTGGGTTTAGATACTCGAAGTTTGGCGGATCTTATAACTGCGATACTTCAGAGAGTAGGTGGTGAGATTGACCGCAACAACCTTCCACAAATTCTGGTATGTTCTAAATATATATATATTTTTGTATTCAAATTTTTTTTTTTATATTTTTTGCTTACGAATGATCAATTTTTAGTATGAAGACGAAGATCAAGACAAGATCGTATTGGTAACAGATGCTGATCTTGCTGCAGCTGTTGACCATGCAAGATTATCCGGGTGGAAGGTATGATCCATTTTTATTTTTTACCATGATACACAAGGCCCAATTTGTTATTCAAGGGAAGAAAAGATGACCCAATTTGTGTTGGTAAATGGTCTCAAATATTCCCAACATCCCATTCAATGACAACTAATAGAGAAATAAGAAAAATGAATATATATGATATGGAAAACTCTAAAACCGGAGAATCGTATCTTGTGTAACAAACGCAACCAGAAAGACAAGAGGTTATAAAAGAATCATAAACTGTAAAATGAAACGAGGTCCAATACATTTGTTAATGGTGTACATATACAGGGTTTAAAATTGCATCTAGATTATTCTGGGGTACCTAAACGTAGAAAAGGGTCTTCCACAAAAGGAGGTATTATGGAGTTTACTCAAGGAGATGCGTGGACCACTGCATATAGTACAGTTGCAGCTGGAGCTGCGTTAGTTGCTGGTTTAGGCATGGTTGCCTTTTTGAGAAGAGCTGGTGTCTAAAGATTATTTTCAACACATTTCCAGACTTTTCTTGAAGCATATATATCGTTGAGAATCAATGATATGAAACAAAGATCGGTTGTATAGTTGTATAAAAAATGAGATAAGATTGTATTAATGTGTTGTATGATGATCGATCACTCTGTATCGGGTTTTTGCTCGATGCATATTCTTTTGTAATACTTGTAAATCATTGCAACAGCATCAAAGAAACATCAAATTCATTATTCATAGCCACATCTATTTTCAAAGATTAAGACATTTAAATTATCTAAAGAAACATCAAATTAATTATTCATAGTCACATCTATCTTCAAAGATTAAGACTTTCAAATTATCCAAAGTTGTATGGCTATTTGAGAAAGGTGGGGACATAGATATTATTATATAAATAAGTGTAGTTTTATATTTTAAATGTTAATCTTTTATTTGAATCATAATTAGTAAGATAAAAAAACAGAAGAACTAAAATAAAAATTTTCGTCGACAGCAGGGTTCGAACCTGCGCGGGCGAAGCCCAACAGATTTCAAGTCTGTCTCCTTAACCACTCGGACATATCGACGCTTTTGTTTTACGCTGTTTATAAATCATAAAAATTAGTAATTTCAAATTGGAATAAATATACCCACGTAAGAAATCAAGTTTACTAATTTATAAGGTAGAAATTATTTTGTTATTGTTGCAGAACTACTTAGGTCAAATTAAAAATCTTAATTTTTTTTTTTTCTGAATACCCACAAAAATTAGCTGGTAAACACATATTTTTATCCATTAAAAACACAAAATATACAATGATATACATTTTTATCGATAGCTTTACATACTCTTAACTTATATTTCACAATCGGATCATGTCCGATAAGCAATAATCCCAATAATACAAGCAATATTATCTTCCAAAAAAATAATTCAAGCAATTATCTATAAAGTATAAACAACTCAACTTTTAAGTTCGTGAGTTCCCATAGAGTTGAGCGTAGACTCCTTTAGTCCTGTAAACTACCGTCATACTCAAAGCAACCGCAATTACACATAGGGCAGATAAGATCCCACAAGTGATGGAGTAACATATGGTGCCATAGCATGTAAGTTCTTCATTATCTTGAAAAATACGATGGTTTATGGTCATTTGCTTCTTTGCTTCATAGTCATAAATTCCACTAGCAATGACACCAGAAAAGATTAGGGAACCTGTTGGGCTTGCTAATGCAAGACAATTATACAACGCACCAAAACTCTTCAAACCAAATAATTCAGAGGCAGTTGACGGAAAAATGGCCCAATGGGCTCCATAACAGAGTCCTATCACCACCGAAACAATGTAAATAGCACCGGGTGCGCCGATTGCGTAGTAGAAAAGCGAACCAGCCATTACAACTTGAACTACACCCATTGCAATCGGTCTCGGGTATGCGTACTTTCTAGCATGCAAAAAGATTTATCAACACGCTAATACTAATAGTACAATATATAATTTAATATGTTTAAATTTATGTTACTCAAATGTAATATAAACTTACTTTAAGTTACAGTCATCAACAAACTTTAAATTATACAGATAGAATTGTAACATCGTTGGTTTTTGAAAAAAATTAAAAAAACGCACCTTACGATTATCTCTGAGAAATATCCACCACCAACGCGACCAAGAAAGTTCCAAATACTAATTATGGAAACAAATATATGCGGGTTTTCATACCCAAGTGATTGGCACATTTGACCAAGGTTATCAATTATGGTCAAACCGGATCCTGAAGCCAACACTAACGAAAAAAACATGAGCAAGAAATCAGCTTTTACCAACGCCTGCATTAACGTAAAATCCTCCCCTCGTCGTGGACCCTTCTTCCGCCGCTTCACCCTCACAGCTCCATCCGCCGCCGCCTGCACCAGTCTCGCCTGCAAATGAGAGATTCTCTTTTGCCTTTCGTAAGCAGAAAGCAAGTCTACTTCCGATGTCTTCTCATCTTCCATCTCACTCATTATCATTTCATTTCCATCTTTCTTTTCATCCTCGTTAAGCAGTAGCCTTTCCTCCGGTAGATTCTCTGAGAAAAAAACCAAATAAACGGGAATTGCAATCGGAAGCAATACGAGGATCAACAGCCCAACGGTGAGCAAAGTCACGGTTGTCTGGTTCAGAACGATCAGATCTTGTAAAATCAAAACTCCGAGGAGATAAGCCGCGAGAATAAGGCAAACACTGTAAAGAAATACAAAGCTTGTGTCATCGGATTCTCGACCTTGTCTATGGCCTCCGACAGGTCTAACCATGAACATTACCGATAATACAACGATAGTGGGCCCCACTGCAACCAAGAAAATGATGTAGGATTGATCGGGAAAATTGAAGATTGTATAAACTTGTGTCAAAATCGCACCACTTAACCCAGCAAAACCCTTTGATATTCCGACGACTGGACCACGATTTTTAGGGAAGTTCTGAACTCCGGAGACTAAAGCTCCGGTATTGAAGTAGGTTTCGCCGTTTGTTCCGACGAATATACAAACACATAGCTGAAAGTATATATATGCAAACGCTTATAGTGAATTAAATCGATGATCAGATGAGTGAAGGGGAAAGAGGGTTAGAGAAAGTGAGAAACTGACCACCCACAGAGGCAATTCCGGCAAGGTGTGTGTGGTGGTGAGCCAAACCAGACCATATCCGACGAAGTTTTGAACAGCTCCAATGAAAAGAACCACCCAAATGGGAGCAATTTCGCATAAACTACCAGGAATGAATCCGATTGCATCACCGATATCTTTAGCCACACCCAACATGGCAATCTGCCGCTGATTGTAACCCATGGATTTCTTTATCACCGGCGATATGCTGCCGAACAAGTACCCAAGTCCCGAGCAAGATTGAACCCACATTGAAGCTACAAAAACCAGCCATCTGTTGTTGAAGAAAGTCTTTGTTTTTTCATGTAACCCCATGCTTCTTCGTTTTCAGTTTGCACTTGGTAAGTATGTATTACTGTATTATGGATTGGGTGAGAGAGTGGTGAGAGATGGTCCAACAAAAAAATCATTTTGTTTGTGGGTACTAAATCAAAGATATTTCCTACATTTTTATCGCTACTTGGAGGATAAGATCCAAAAAATAGTTTCCAGGGAGATTATATTATGATCCTTAAGTTTAGCAAAGTTTTTTCTGTTTTGGTTCTAATTTTTTTTATTAGCTTACATATCAAAGAAAGTTTTAACAAACCAAAAAATGTTTAATATTCGTTATTTGGATTTAACTGGATGCCAAACCAATAAAATTGATAAAGCTATTAAACCAAAATTTATTCTGTTCGTTTTGATTAACAATTTAAAGTAAACAACCGATTAACAACCGATTAAACTGAAACAAACAAATTGATAATAGAGAACTGATTAAACGACTGATTAACAATTTTAAGATATTTATAGCATTTTATTTAATTAATTAATTAATGATTTTAACTTTTCCCGTTTTCCGTGTTTTGCTTTATCATGGACCAGAGCACCATCAATATATACATGCGACCCACTAGTGAGCCCAAGTTATTGATCACCATGAGTTTCGGTTTAACTACTCACCTTCTCCCTCCATTTCCACTCAAGAACACCACAACCACAACCACCATCAAACAATCCCCAATTCAATCATCAACATTATCAGCTTCCTTCTCGCAAAACCCTAATCCCAAAAAACCATCTCTGTTATCAAATCATCTGCTCTCTGTAGCCATTGCCCTCGCCACCCTTACTTCACCACCGCTCTCCATTGCACTCCCTTCTCTCAACAACTCCCTTCCGCCGCCCAATTTACCCCCCGCCACCACCCCATTCTCTCAATCCAAAAACCTACTCACCGGATTAGACAATGGGTAATTCTTTCTTCTCATTTGATTGTTGAATGTCTACTATTTTCTTCATTTGGTTTATTTAATTTAGAAACATTTTTGTTTTACAGGAAAATAAGACCGTGTCCATCGAACAATCCTGGGTGTGTTTCAAGTAATCCACAGTCATCATCTTTTGCCTTCCCTTGGAGAGTCCCAGACAAGTCTATAGATAATGCCCTCCAGGTGTTTGATATTTTGTCACTTCTTTATACGCTTTTTCGTTTTGAGTCTAGTAAAAATATGTTGTGAAGATTTGATTTTGTGAACGTGTATTGCAGCAATTGCAACAATCAATTCTAGAAACACAGAAAAATGCCACGATTGAGATCGTAGAGGATACCCCAAATGGTATAGTGTCTCAACATTCGAAATATAGTGTTCAGATTTACATGCCCTTAATCAAAGATCAGATAATCAATCGCTTAAAATCACAATACTCTTGTACATCTTTCTCTATAATCATATCCGATTAGTTTTTTTACCATAAATAATCAGAAAAATCATTGGTTATTGATCTTTGTGCAAAATCTATACCCAACAGGCCAATATTTACAGGCTACGGTTGATGGAGGATTTGGGCGAGATGTTCTTGAGTTCTTGGTGAAAGGAGATGTGGTCTCGTATAGGTGCATGGCCACAAAAGTTACATATATTTACCCTTTTACCACAGCCTTAGGGGATTCAAAGGGTCAAGAAGAAAGAATAAGGAAGGTTGTTGACCAATTAGGGTGGGATGCTCCTAGCTTTAGTGCCATGGATTAGGGTCATTATGAATGTATATATATACACATATACACAATCCTGTTCATTATCTTCACTTTCTTTGTGTCTACAAAATTTGAATATGAGATAGTATTGTTCGATTCATTCAATGATTTTGTTGTGTTTAGTTGGTTGTTTATGTAGTCATGTTTTAATTTGTCAGCCAATTCTTTTCCCAATTAATGAATTATTTTACTAAATTGGTTGTATACGGTTGGTTTGGGATTGAAAAATGATGGTAATTTATTAGGACTAGATCAAATGTATGAACAAAGCACACAAAACATGCACCTTTTTTAACGAAATGGTGTTTATTTAACTGAATGGAAACAAAAAATAATAATTTTGTTCGTTACTTTTATATATAAATAGGCATAAACATATCTTCATCAAACGATCTACTAAACCTTCCAATTGTATACAACCCTAGTTCCAACCGAACTTTTTTTAATGATCCCTCTTGGGATGTCAATTTCCTCCCCTAATTAACCTTGCATGCCAACCCCATTACTACTATATATTTTCCCTATAATACAAGAACCATGCAATCTCAATCCCAATCTTAATCTCAATATCTCATTTCTTGTTTAACAATGGCAGTTTGTGCATCACACCCGACTTCCATATCCTCCAAACCACCATCTTTCATTCCACCATTTCAGTCAAGTACTGCAATACTCTTCTTCCCTTCATCAAACTTATCCATCAATTTCAGTCCCCAAACACGGTTTCCTCACCTACAAACCCACACCACCATCGTGTCTCACCGGCATCGGAAACTTTTCGTTTCACGCTCTGCCATCAACCAACCAAGAAAAGGTTCAGACATACTTGTGGAAGTCCTTGAGCGCGAAGGCGTCACCCATGTCTTTGCGTATCCAGGAGGATCCACCATGGACATCCATCAATCCTTAACACACTCGTCCATCATACGTACCATACTACCACGTCATGAGCAGGGTGGAGTGTTTGCTGCTGAAGGCTATGCTCGTGCCTCCGGTTTCCCTGGCGTCTGTATGGCAACATCTGGCCCTGGAGCTACAAATTTAGTGACTGGAATCGCAGACGCTATGTACGATAGTGTCCCAATGGTTGCCATTACTGGCCAAGTACCACGGAGATTAATTGGCACCGATGCCTTCCAAGAAGCACCCATTGTTGAGTTGACTCGTCCTATTACTAAGCATAATTACCAAGTTTGGAAAGCCGAAGATATCCCTCGAATTGTTCGTGAGGCTTTCTATATTGCTAAATTTGGTCGACCTGGACCTGTTTTAATTGACATTCCACACGACATATCGCAAGAATTAGTAGTGCCTAACTGGGATCAACCTATGAGGCTAAGTGGGTATATGTTGCCGAATCCAGTAAACGAGTCATGTTTAGAACATGTTTTGAGGCTCATAGAGGAATCAAAGAAACCAGTTTTGTATGTGGGTGGTGGTTGTTTGGATTCAAGTGATGAGCTTTGTTGGTTTGTCGAGCTTACTGGGATTCCAGTCACAAGTACTTTAATGGGACTTGGATCGTTCCCAGGTTCTGATGATCTATCGCTTCAAATGCTCGGTTTGTATGGTAATTATTATGCAAATTATTCTGTTGATAAAAGTGACTTATTGCTCGCGTTTGGGGTTAGGTTTGATGATCATGTAACAGGAAAGGTTGAAGCTTTTGCTTGTAGAGCAAAAATCGTCCATATCGACATCGATCCTGCAGAACTAGGGAAGAATAAGTAACCTGATTTATCAATTTGTGGGGATATTAAGCTTATTTTACAGGGCCTCAACAGGATGTTGGAGGAAAAATATGAAAAAGGAAATCTTGATCTTGATTTCTCTTCATGGATCCACGAACTAAATGAGCAAAAAACAAGTCATCCATTGACGTTTGAAACATTTGGCGATGCAATTCCCCCTCAGTATGCAATCCAAGTTCTAGACGAGTTAACAGGTGGGAATGCGATCATAACTACTGGTGTAGGGCAACATCAGATGTGGGCTGCCCAGTTTTACAAGTACAATAAACCTCGACAATGGCTGACCTCCAGTGGGCTAGGGGCTATGGGATTTGGACTACCTGCTGCAATGGGCGCATCTCTCGCAATGCCAGATGCAGTCGTCGTTGATATTGATGGCGATGGAAGCTTCATGATAAATCTTCAAGAACTTGCTACCATTCGTGCCGAAAATCTGCCGGTGAAGATCATGCTTCTTAATAACCAATATTTGGGCATGTCGGTTCAATGGGAGGATATTTTGTTTAAGAGACATAGGGCACACACGTACTTAGGAAACCCAATGAAAGAACCCGAGATCTTCCCAAATATGATGAAGTTTGCAGAGGCATGTGATATCCCAGCTACGAGGGTTACCAAAAAAGAGAAAGTTCGATCTGCCATTAAAGACATGTTGGATACACCAGGGCCTTACTTGTTAGATGTTGTCATCTCACATCAAGAATATGTTTTGCCAGTGATCCCCAGTGGAGGAACTTTCATGGATGTGATTACCGAATGGTAGAAGAAAATATTAGGATCCAGACATGTATTTGCATTTTGCATGTGATAATTAATATGTTATAAAAGCTTGTTATCAAATAAGAGTTTTGATTACATAAGTTGGACTTGTACAACATGACTTGCTACTAAATTACTAAACAAATTGATGTGTTTTAAATATTTCTATGATTTAGCTATAAATGGAATTGTTAGTGTCGTCTTATAAATTTATCCCATTGAATGACAATAATCATTAAAATTTTAAATTCATTAAATGTGACATCTTATAATATTAGAAATTTATCCATTGAATGACAATAAGATTTGACATCTCATTCAACTTTCCTATTAAATCTCAATTGTAAATTGTAAATGCTCAAAGGACTTTTTTAAAGAGATAATCTTTGGCGCGTGCACGCATGCACGCGCGCACACACACACATACATATATATATATATATATATATATATATATATATATATATATATATATATATATATATATATATATATATATATATATATACTATCTTATAAAAGAAATCTAACTATTTCTAAAAATATATTGATTATAATAATAATATTTTTTTAAAACGTCCAAATAATAAAGCTGATAGTACAAGTAAACATTAATAAAATAATATTAAATCTTAACCACATTTTGAATTCAAATATTTATCATCAAATCTCCTTATATTTCTCAGCAATTTGATATTGTTCCCTCAAATCCCGGATTCATTCAAATTTTGAACCCTTTTAGATATCCTTAAATTTAGCATGTTGATTCAAATATCTCTCCAATCGCATATACCTCTTTGTTCCCTCATCTGCTATAAAGCCCACCGTCTAGGAACAAAAAATGACTTCATCTCCCAAATAACACCATAGTTTGATTATTTTGTTTTCGACATGTACTTTCTTTTGTAACATAACATTTTTGTAGAGGAAACATATCACCGAAAGAATTTACACACCCCACCGCTTTGCGCGGGTACGCTGCTAGTATATATATATATATATATATATATATATATATATATATATATATATATATATATATATATATATATATATATATATATGAAAAAAATGAATATGTTACTCTTATGTATATAATATTAAGTATATAACTATCTAATTTGACTTTATTATGACTAAAAACCATAATTTTCTTGCACTGTTATTTTCTTCATATTGCTTTTGAATTAATATTATTTTTTATTTTGTAATTTATCACCAACATTTATGTATTTAGAATGTGGTTTTTATTAGAATTCTAGTAGAAACTTTATAACTTCCTCTGATACCTACTTTATGTATACTTGCTTTTTTTTTTTTATGAATTCTGGGAAGAGGTTTATCATGGTTTTAATGAACAATTTCAATCTTTCACTATAGTTTTCAGTAATAAATTTCAATATACCGAACTACATGTAGTTGGTAAAATATTATTATACATGGTTTATGGTGCAAAAATTAATCAGATAAAACTCCGTAAAAATATATACAAAGCCTAACATAAGCTTTAATAGAGGATATAAAAAATATGGTAGAGATATCTGATTGAATTTTGTTAAAATTATATAGTTTTTTATGATTTTATTCCTAATTTTAGGTACATAACAACCAGATATTCCATAAACCTATATATATATATATATATATATATATATATATATATATATATATATATATATATATATATATATATATATATAATACACAACATACCACTTCTTGTGGTCCACTCCCCTTCCTTTATGTATCTTCTTCCTTTAAAAACCTATATACTATTTCCCTGATAAAAGGTACGTACACTAGTACAAAAAGCATTTATTAATGGGGTTAAAAATAATTAATTGATACGAATATTGAGCTGTACCAAAAATATTGCATCAAAAAATATCCTTAAAGAAAATAGATCGTTTGGGCTATCTTGAGGTTTGTGCGAATGATCAAGTTAAACTAAAGGAAGAGTGCTCTTCCTTTAGTCTAGGTTGATCATTGGCACAAGCCTCAAGATAGGCCAAACGTTCTAAGTTCCATAATTGTTACTAGGTTTCTAGGTCTCAGATCAACAATTGAGGCCCGAGGAAACCAACGATGATTCTATGCATCATCAATAAGGAGCATCATCACCCATGCAAATGTTATTCCTTAGAGAAATTTAAGCAAGTAAATTACACAAATAGTAAATTTGAATACATATTTTTTTTATTAGCTCTAAAATCTAAACAAGGGAGAAGAAAAATTGCAATTACTAGCAAAACCAACTCAACTCAAATCATTAATTCACATAAAACAAAGAAGTATCCCTAGCTTTATTGAACTTTTTAATTTTTCTATATCGGCCTAATTTTGACCAGAACTCAATTTCATTAAACCTTTTATTGCTCTCCATCCACCTGTTTTTGACCTAACCATTGTCTATTTTTGACCTGACCATTGTCTAATTCTTTTTTCAGCCATTGATGTTTGTAATTTACATCAATAAAATCCTCCTTTAAGTTTTTTTTTAAAGAAAACCAAAAAAAAATTACATTTAAAAAGTTGATTATAATTTATATGGTGAAAAGCACCTCTTTGTCCTAGTTGGTTCTATAGCAAATCCAAACCAATAGTAAAGTTTGTATCACAGTTCCAATCATCATGCCTACCCATATACCCTGCCATATTCGCAAAGATTAGTATAAATATCAATTATTAATTCGGTAAATTTGAATATAGTGCAAGGTTTTACTTTTACCCACTCATTAGAAGAAAGTGAAACAAAACACTTGTGTGATATATATACGTAAATGTAATACATGGAAGAGTAAAATAAAAATATACAGACCTTTACACCCCAATTGGCTACAAATCCGAAAAGCAGACCCAAAGGAATGCCAAAGATGTGGTAGCAAGTAATATTTATGTAAGCAATCATAGCTTGCCACCAGACCAATTGCCACCCCTATATTTTTAAACACACACACACACACACACACACACACACACATATATATATATATATATATATATATATATATATATATATATATATATTAGTTCCCCATTAATCATTCATTTACTAATACGAAAAATACTAATTAATTTGCATAAAGCATAGTTTATCCATGATATAATAACATTGTAGTTTTTGTTAAATATCTATTTGTAGTAAACCAGGGGCGGAACCAAAAATTTTTGTTAAAGTTAGCACAAATGTTTTTTTTCACGATAAAATATAAAGTGTAATACCAAATTAACCAGAAAAATTTCACGGGTTATGAGGAGATAAATATAGGAAGATGAACTAAAAAGAAAAGTGATACCTTGTAGATTTTATGTTCTGATCTTCTCATGAAGAGCTACCCATTTTTTGTTACAAAAAAAGCTATTAATTTTGAATGCAACGACATGCTCTTTTGTACACGAGGATATAAATATGTGTTTCAAAGTTTTCAACTATAAAATCCCATAAATTCTTAATGAATTTAATAATGTGATTCAAAAAGACCAAGTCTACCTGAATCCCTTTTTAGCTCTTGCCTGCAGTAAAGCATCAAGAAAAGAGGGTGCGTTTGCATGAAAAGGATGCCTCAAATACAAGTCTAGGCATAAATATGTGCATGGAACCCATAGTCATATTAAAATTTGTTTAAAAAAAATACTAAATATCAAATTGGATTTAAGATAACTTTAGAAAAAAAGAACCTTAGATTTACCTCTTTAATTGCTAATGTAGTTGCATCTAAATCTGCATCGGCCATCAACAAACCATTGAACTTGATTATCATATCAGTCAGGCTGCAAGGTGGAGAAAACCTATGCAAAAGAAAGCATGAAGTTCCAATGTGACTGGATGATACCAAGTTGAGGTGAAAGAATCAAATGGATATAATGGTCACTTACTTATATTCATTAGATTTTCTTCAAAATGTATGTCGTAAGGGGTTATGTTCGTTTATTTCAAATGCTAATACCACTCTATTCAAAAGAGCTCTAACCTGCTGGCAATTGTTATTACATCAATTGAACAAATGACAAGCAGATCACATTCTATGGTCATTATTACTTTGAATTTTTTATCATTCCCTAATAGGTATCCAGAGTAAAATGTTGGTCATTGATACGAAAGATGAGTATCATAAAGTAAAGAAATCAATTTAGATCCCACATAAGTAACAAGACAAAACAATACACTGACTTTTTTTTTTCATGTAATGCCCTTCGGAATACATAAACAATAAGTAGATCTGATAATTAAGATCATATAAATAAGTTGGTTTACCAAAACAAAATAAAAGGAAAACATTATATTCAAAGTTCTTTTTATAATTAATCATGTAATTTTTATTAGGACATTTTAATGTTCAACGAGAATCTTAGCCCACATGTTTCCAAATAGCAAACAAATTCAATAATAGAAATGAAGTTCGTTCAGACATTCCATCAAACACTTGATATGCACAGATTTTGTCAAATAGCAAAGTTCTTACTAGTATTCGAAACCGGTTCGTAAAGAAAATGAAGAAAAAAAAAAACAACTACATACAATTCAAGTGATATTCAATTCAGTTTTTTGTTACCATTTGGATGGATTGATTTGAGATTATTAGGTTCGGCTTTTGGTTTTAATGGAAGTTGCAGTTCTCAATCGATATATTCCTGAATCGTTGGTTTGGAACTGACCATTGATAGAGACCAATATCTCCAAATTCAGATTAGGAGTAGCACCTTATATCATCTGGAAGTAGCACCTTGTATTATCCTGAGCATCATCCAAAAACATTTGCAGTTCTTGAACAAATCTGAGGGTTAGCCCGTGCTACCCCTGGCTCTATGCTAGTTCCGCCCCTGTATAAAACATTAAATAATTACATAACTTATCAAAATCAACAATACCGACAACAGTAAAAAAAAAAATGGAGGGTAAAATCAAAACTTAGACATGAAAAATAAAAATTTCGGATATAGACATGCGTTCCGTGGAGGAACCTCTGTGGACCTCCGCAGAACCATGAGTCCTCCGCAGAAGGTTAAATTATGTACTTTTTTTATTAATGTAATGTTGGTCCGCATAAATATCTTCGTGGAAACATTAAGTCCTTCGTGGAGGGATTGGTTTGGATGTTGATTAAAGCCTCCGCAGAGGAGGTGATGCGGTGCTCCGTGGAGGCCTTAAAGTCTTCGCAGAATGGGTGGTTGCAAGGCTTTTAGCAACGGTTTTTTGTGATATAAATGTTTTTTTTTTCATTTTTTAGATCCATTTGCAGTTTTAGATCGGTTTAAGTGTTAGAATTTTTTTTCAAAGAAAATATGAGTTTCATTATTTTATGTTCGGGGGGGGGGGGGGGGGGGGGGGGGGGGGGGTGGCAGATCAGTAATGAGATTAACACCTACGTCAGACCAAAGTTGTCTAACTTAGGTTTACTGCTTCCACCAAATTTTGACCATCGAATATTATTTGATTTGGTCAAAAGTAAAGCTAATGCGTTCAATAGTAATATATCATTGTCATTTCAATACCCGATTCATGGGTATGTTACGAATATTGTAGATGAAATAGATGTTCATCAACTCAGAAATATAATTTCTGAAACAAAGGATATTGTGTTGTATTCGGAGGTGTTTGAGAGAAGGTCGACCAGACATAAGTTGTTGACAAGATTGTACCATACAATGTTGAAAACATTGTATCTGATAATGTTGAACAGTATCCACAAGAAGAAACTGTGGCAGTGAATACAGTGGAAGAAGAAAATTTATATGAGTTTGGAAGACTGCACGACAAAACTTTGTCAGATGATGAATAGTCAAATCAAGGCTTGTCATAAGATGAGTTCACACACGGAAAAAAAAAGCTTCAGACATCTTTTACTGTATGCATCCCATACCTTATTGTCTTGATCCTATTGTTGAACCTGGACCATTTCACAGTTTAGGTCCAAATGATGATATGTTTGTTCGTCAAACGTATGATAACAAACAATAACTAATATTTGATTTGAGTCTTGTAACATCCGGATTCCCATGTATGACCATATAATTATTTATTTTGAGTTATGAGGAGTGACTCGACGAGTTGATGCCCTAACTCGTCAAGTAGGACCACAAATGATGACTCGGATTAATGAGTGGACTCGACAAGTCGGAGAATGGACTCAACGAGTCCGTGTTGTTGGTAGGAACCCTAAATCCTTGGGCATGTGCCCTATTTAAGGATCCTTATGGCCTTCATTTGCGGCCACCCTTCCTAGAGAAAAGAACCCTAGCATATTGAGCGTGTGAAGTGAGAGAGAGAGAGAGAGAGAGAGAGAGAGAGAGCCATCTTGAGCCATTTGTTGTGATTTTGCTAAGGAGGAGAAGTGATCCAGCAAGAAGGACAAAAAGAGGATGTTGTTCTATGACTTTCAAGCAAGGAGACTCCACTTTGAGGTAGCAATTCACCCTTTTCTTCTTTATTGTGTATGCTTGTTTAATCAAGGGTTTCTTTACCCTTTCTTGAGTTGGAATAAGAAGCATGAGAAGTCCCAATGTGGAATAGACCTTAGATCTGGACCTTGGGAGGTCCAGAGAGTCCCAATCATCCAACTTTATGCAGTCCCTTTGGGGTTTTGGATATTGGTTCCCATATTAAGAGCTAAATCATCAAATAGAGCCATATGAGTGTTGCGTGAGCATAAAGATTGGACCTTTACGTGACTTTTGGGTGTTAGAAGGCCAGATCTATAAGTTAGAGAAACAGATCTGACCTCATAATTTCAAATGAGTGTTTCCATAGAGGACACTCGTCGAGTCCATGAGAGGACTCGACGAGTCGAGTCGGGTTGCCCCACGATTCGTGACCAGTGGTAACCCGATGAATCGAGAGGTTAACTCGACAAGTCGAGTGAGGCCTTAGGATGATTATGTGAACACGTCTGGACTCACCGAGTCACTCGAATGCACTCGACGAGTCTGGTTAAAGAAGGATAGTTAACTGGAGTTGACTTCCGTGGACCTTAGGGTTTTGGTTAGCTGATTCACGAGAGGCCATGGAGGGGTAGAATGGTCTTCTACCCATCCTTTAGAGATGAGAACATAAAGAGACTATTGATTTGAGATGTTATCATTTGATAGGCGGGGGCTAGATCGGGGATTTGAGCACGAGAGTTTTCTAGACATCTTACGAGGTGAGTCTTCTCACTATACATTACCTAGAGTGGTATCTACGTGCAGACCGGAGTGTATGTGTATGTTTGTGATTATGTGCAATGTGTTATATGTATGCTATGTGTTATATAGACCATACCAGAGGGTTCAACGACTCATGAGGCCAGAGGGTCCTTGATCAAACCGGGTCGGAGGGTCCAACGAGCTACGGGACTAGAGGGTCCTGCTGAGACACATTGATCGGAGGGTCTTACCGAGTTATAGCCTCGAGTGGCTTATGTGTTGTATGTGGTATTTTGGGGAACTCACTAAGCATTTATGCTTACCGTGTTATGTGTTATGTGTTTCAGGTACTAGCGAGGATCGTGGGAAGGCGCCGACATAATATGTACATACTGGTGGAGTTTTATGTATTGAGATTCTAGGATGTGTTTTACTGAGTTAACATTTGAGTTTGTCAATGTTTTATGAGATATATATTATGTTTGAAAATGAAATTTTTTTTTGAAAAATTACGTCGTTACAAGTCTTAAAGAAACTAGAGAAAAGTTTTAGTTTAAGACAAACATTCTAACAAAAACCATTATGAGGTATATTGTGAAATTGAGAACTATACTTGGCGTTTATATACAAAACACATTGATCCCACTGATGAATTTAAAATCAGGACTTTCAACAACGTGCACACATGTTCGTCATTACAGATACACCCAAATCATAAACATGCAAATAAAAAAGTCATGGGTACTATATTGCATGAGATTATGGGAAAAACTCGTTCCAAGGTTTGGAGGTCTAATGAAATATCAAGGGATATGAATGCTTTGCTAGAAATCAATGTAAATTACAAACAAGCTTGGCGTGCAAAACATTATGCTATGGAACTGTTGTTGGGATCCTCTGAAGAATGTTTTCCCAAAATTCCTATTTATTTTCACAATTTGAAAAGGCATAATCCCGGTACAGTGACCTATATACAAACAGATTTAGACAGCTTAATGGATTAATCCCATAATCCATTAAGCCACAGACTCATCTCATCTATAAGGATTCCTTACACCCAATAAGTCATAAAAATCATTGCTTTATAGTTATGCATGTCTAATACATGTCTTTCCCATGCACAGTCATAACAATAGTGGAACTAAGGTCAAAAATCTCATGCATGAGCCAAAACCCCACCAAATCTCAGATCTGGAATACTAAACCTCAAAGGGACCTCAAGGACTAAGTGGAGGTCCGAACCAACTGATGTTGAAGAATCAGCGGATGAGTTGTGGTTAGGGGTGAAATGCCACTCGAACCTAGAGCTAGCTGGTTCTCCCCAAAATGCGTTGAGGCGCAACAATTGACTGGACATCTAGGGGTAAAGCACTGTTTCGGTGCGGGCCACGAGAGTGGTACCAAATCGAGGCAAACTATGAATACTAGATATGACCTCAAAATAACAGGGGTCAAGGTCGGCCAGTGAGACCATAAAGTTGCCAACTTTATGGAATCCATCCATTCAAACTCTCTCGAACATGGAGAAAATGCACAAAAATCCTAGATCTAGAAGCATGACTCATAAAAATCCCGAACATACATACATACATACATACATACATATATATATATATATATATATATATATATATATATATATATATATATATATATAAAATAGATATATTTTGTAAGGACATATTTGGAAAATTTATAAAACTCCATAAGCATATCAAAAGTTATCTTAAAGTAGTTTATCAAAGCTAGGTTATATGCTAGTTTTGTGGTTTTACCAAACAAATTACAATTAGTTAGTTTATAAACTAGCTTATTTTTGTTAAACATGACCTAAACCCCCATTTTCTATCATCGGTGAGCCTCGATCTCTAAAGGGGAGTGTAAATGTGTCTCACATCATCTACACACAATATTGTATGACTTTGTATATGTTTGGGTCTACCCATACTTTATAAGGATTCTTTTAGAAATACCATGTTGTACTTTACATATATGTTAACATGTTATAGACAGCATACAACATCTTCTGGTATGTCCTTCCTTTATGCATCTCCCCCCTTTAAAAGCCTTTATACCATTTCCTTATACTACTAGAAAATTGATGTAATAGCTACAGCACAATCCGTAGCTATTCTGTAGCTATAAGCGGATAGCTATAGAATTGCTACGGAAAAATGCATATAGCATAATGGCTCGTGGATAACTTAGAGCTACGGATTAGCTACGGAATTGTTACAAAATAGCTACGGAATTTTCCGTAGCTACCATTATTATGGAATAGCTACAGAAATAACTAGCTACGGATTTCCTACAAAATAGCTATGGAAATGGATAGCTACAGAATAGCTACGGACCCAAACAGCTAAAGAATAGCTACAGAAGTGGATAGCTACGAAACTAAATAGCTATGGAAATCCGTAGCTATTCTGTAGCTAACTTCATTTTATTTTATTTTATTTTTAATTTTAAAAATTGCAATTTTTTCTCAAATACCACATTCACTACTAGAAAATCTAAAAATACCTACAACACAATCCGTAGGTATACAGCTTATAAAAACTCTTATTTAACCACAAAACTATTAAACATTGTAATAAGCATTGTCAGATATAACATTGTACTTTGCATTTACGTAATGTTTTTCATAAAAGTAACTTAATTACAACATAATACAATTCATACAAATACAATCACGACTACAAAATCGATAATGAAGTACAGTTAAATTAGATAATAGAGTCTGATTCAATGACAAGTTAAATTATAAATACAAGTACCATGATTACCTATGTCAAATTTATGTAAACTGACATTGTGAATTAACTAATACTATATTGCTTATGTGGGTATATCCATAACTTATCTCTATATACAAGCTTATCCATTTTCCATTGAAATCCCCTTAGCCGAGGTACCCCAAGAATCATACAGAAGTTTGATTTCATAAAAAAGATAATTAAAATTACAACACCTTTGTGTACACATGACTAAAACTATCTCAAAAGTAGTTAATATCAATACAATGAGTGAAATATAAAGATTGCCAATAACATTGACATATACTTTAAATGAGCAATTATTGTTAGCTTTTCAAGAGAGTTCCAATTCCTGCAGGAACCATCAATAGAAGGAATGTTGCCATTAACGAAAGTACTTAGCACTTACCTCTCATATAATGACCTTGCTTCTTTAGTATACTTTAAAAGCAAATGTCAGACAAGCTTTTCTTCCTGAAACCTGTTAATCAACTATATTTTGGAATCAGACCATAAAAGTATATATAGAAAAATGCTTATTGAAATTCACTTACACACAGTATATATACATACAAAATCACAGATAAACAAAACTAACACTTGTCAACGAAATGACAAAGTTGCTAAGGCAAAGCAAAGTTAAATTAAGAAATTATATGTTTAATGAGACGAACAATACGTACAATGCTTAAATGAGATCCACCATCACAGGAAAAAAAAACTAATAGTGAAAGCAGATAGTAGTAACTAAATTACCATGTATCATCATTCTTTGGCAATATCTCATTGCTTCTTGATGAAGAATCACGTTAAGCAAATATTTTCAACACCCAAAATAGGTCTCAAACTATTCCGCCTTTGAAATCATCCACTAAACAACCATGTGCTAGATTGATCTCTCACATTATTTTCGTGATAGCTCAGCCCCAAACCACTAAAACTGGTTGCCATAGCCTCATATAATAAAACCATGAATAGATGAAGAAATACATGAAAATAAGGATATAACGTGGAGGTACCTTGTGATATCAGGAAAGAGAAACGAGGCGAAGCGTTGGGGGGGGGGGGGGGGGGGGGGGGGGTTCCGGTGAGCTTTTTCTACCTCAATCGGTGGTGGAGGCGGCGGCGGAGAGATGGAATGATAAGGGGTTTCCAGCGAGGCAGGGCGTAGTGGAGAGGTGCATTGGTGGTGGATGTTGAATTGACGATAGCGATAGACAAAGTGGAGGGGCGGAGGGGCGACGTCTGCGATGGGGAAGAAGTGGCGAAAGGACGAACGAGAGACACAAATTGATAATATTTGAGAGAACGGGAGGGAAACCTAATCCTAATTTTGGGGTGGCGGGATTAATCGAAGATTTCTAAACGGAGCCGCATTTTGGAGAAAGCGGGATCAATTTTTGGTGATGGCAAGTGGAAAATTTAATCCAAATTTTGGAAGTTTGCACGTTATTATCATTAATCTTGT